>NC_135558.1:895000-900000 GCF_964340395.1 Glandiceps talaboti | reverse complement strand
GAGAGAGAGAGAGAGAGAGAGAGAGAGAGAGAGAGAGAGAGAGAGAGAGAGAGAGAGAGAGAGAGAGAGAGGGGGGGGAGGGGCAGACAGACAGACAGACAGACAGACAGACAGGCAGGCAGGCAGACAGACAGACAGCGTATACGATACTCTAAAAAGTGCAAAGAAATGAAGGAGGAAAGAATACTGAGGTGGAGACATATCTGAAGAAATATAGATAGCACTAAAGGTGACAGTAGAAAGACATCCAGGAGGAAAAAGTGCCTGTGAAGGACAGATGTAGAAATCTAACCAATAATCGAAAGACTGATTCAAATGAACACGGGGCAATGAAATAATTGTCTGTTTTAAAGAGTGTATGTAAACATATAGTGAGTGTCCAAAAACATATGAAGAACTATCAATGTACACAAACTTTCTTACAATGGCATACAATCGGACTAGGCATTGTTTAAAAAAAAAAAAAAATTTACTGAAGATATTTTACGACGCTAATTTGCCTTCTTTATAAAGTTAAAACACCAATTTCAAAGCATTTTATGTTTTCTGACGTTTCACTTTGATCATGGCCATATACCCGTGGGGAAATCGGGTAAATTGATCAGGAACTGGTAACAGTTACTGGCTTTATACATGGACTAGTTTTTCCCTTAGTGATAGGATGACGTGACGTCACAATTTCTCAAAGTGAACACTGGTGGGCGCTGTATTTAAGGGCAAAATCACGACATCCATAACCTTGTTATTTCGGAAGCTAAAACCGATTTTTAAGCTATACCAAAGATAACTGAGTTCAACAAATTGTATAAATCACTTGTCACATATTTATTTTATCAATAGAAATTGCAATGTCATTTGATTGGACCTTCCCTTTAACTATTATTAGGTTAAGAACCTATACTGTACGTATACAGAGAGAGAGAGATACAAAGGAAGTAAATAGAACGCTGACAGTGACGAAATACTAGTATCGAAATATGTTAAATTAATGTACAACTTACTTAGCACGTATTTTAGTAAAACAACATCTATAAACCATGCTGTCTTATACTGTTACCATGGAGATGTCTGACTTGAAAAATGTTGTCTCTAAAAATGTTTATGACTTGAAGTGAGTCAAATGTAATCAAGAGTTTCTTACCGGGGCAATCATCCTCATCTTCGCCAGCTGGACAGTCCTGTACGCCATCACAACGTTCGTCGATCGGAATACAAAAACCATTTACATCATCTCCACATCGGAAAGCCACTTCTAGTTCACATTCAACTGAAAAAAATAATAAGGCAAGGCACGCCAGAAAAAGGTTGGTACAGATAAATAAAAATCATTTAAAGTTCGATAAAATTTAGATAGGACGAAGATATTTGCTCAAAATGTTAATACTAAACGTTATGCGCAAGACAAAGTATGCAAACATGATGAATGATGTGAATCTTATAACCCTGTCTATATTTACCATGATACTATGAACTGTCGGAGAAAGTCAACATCATCATGTAAGCTCAAATTCAGTCGATGAAATGCCACATGAAGTGGGAGGGGGTGCCATATGAAGTAGGGAGGGGGGAGTGCCATATGAAATGGGGGTGCATTTTGCAAAACATCTTTATCAGCGAGAGCAACAAGACTACAACTAATAACACATTATTGTTGCATTGACGCTGATTGTAAAATGTATTTAACCATTCTCAGGAAGTTTCAGGCACAAGATAGGAAAAGTTACTTATATATTAATCATATGTCACGTGACTTTACCTGGTTGATCTCTTGCATGCCAGAAGGCCGAAAATCCAAAGTACTCTACACTGCTGTCAGTTGTGAATTCAACACGCATTATAGTGTGACTCGATACGGTAGGGTTTGGAACTGAATGTCCACACATCACTCGTAGGACGGGATCATTAGACGATTGTCCATCGTAGGCTATTACACTGTCATATACACAGTTAACAGCGTTCTCTACTGAGAAGTAGTCGAATTCCAATTGAATAGCCTAGAAAGAATGGAAGTGACGGGTAATCAGAAAAACAGTCGGACATATAAAATACATACTACTACACGTTATACCTTATGTACAGTTTTGCACTTTTTCTTTGGTGAAGTGAGAGTAAAAAATCATCCATACGTTAAGAAAACTAAGCCACAGAGCTAGTGGTTTGCAGTTTGGATATCACTTTTCGTGATTAACGTGGTAACGAATACAGCGTTGTGAAACAGTGAAAATTAACGCGATCTTAAGCATCTATGTCATCTATGGCTTTTGGCAATGATTCATTTTCACTGGATTCAAATTCTCGTTGTCTTCTTGTAAATGTACGTTATCAGTAAAGTCCTCCTTCTGTGTCACAAAATTTATGATTTCCTCATCAGGAAAAGTTTCAGCGCTGATGAAATCAGCTAGCCAGTCTCAACGCTTGGCATGTTTATCATAAAAGTATAATTAGGAAGAGTTAAAAATAGTAAAGGCCGAGGACAAAGCACTTTGAATTAAAGCATTTATTAGAGTGTAAGATTGATGATTCGACCTCAATAATTTTGGAAGGGGGGGGGGGCTATTTTGAGCTAGTGTGTACATGGATCTTGTCCAATATGTAATCAACCCTTGACACTTTAATGTATTTTAGTGTCATGCATGTTCTGAAAGGAAAATTCTTCCATTTCTTGATTTGACATTTTGTTTTACAAATATTTGTATTTAGAGTACACAACAGACTACTAAAAGTAAAATTGATTTGTAGGATGAGAACTAAAATGTTTTTGGGCTTGTTTGTTTTTTTGTGTTTTTTTTTTTGGGTGTGTGTTTTTTTTTGTTTTTTTTAGGGGGGGGGGGGGGTTCAGTAAAAATGGAAGGTGGTTGGTACTGAAATATTGGCTATATATATATATATATATATATATATATATATATATATATATATATTTTTAGATTGATACTCACCGAGTTATATATATATATATATATATATATATATATATATATATATATGAGTTACACCCAAGAAAGAGTTCCAGTACTACCAAAACTATATATATATATATATATATATATATATATACATCGGTGAGTATCAATCTATATATATATATATATATATATATAGGAAGTCAGTGGTAAGATTTGTCCGTAGTACAGTGCTCGATACGTCTGCACGCAGAGCGGAGTATATGTTGAGGGTAGAAGAAAATCAAGTCGGGTTTTTCGTCTCTACAAGCCTGTTTCGTGAGTAAATCACTCGTCAGGAGATGTTGATATATATATATATATATATATATATATATATATATATATATATATATATATATATATATATATATATATATATATATATATATATATATATATATATATATATATATATGCCAACAAATGTAGAGTTTATGTTGGCATGCCAGAATTTATCAATCGTTGTTAACTGTTATTCATGATATTTAGTGGTTACAAAATCAATGTCGATAGAGTGGACCTCTCAGTGCAAAAGCTGATGACGTCAGTAACGTTGGACCTACCGGTGCCAAAGCTAATGACGTCAGTAACGTTGGACCTACCCGTGCAAAAGCTGATGACGTCAGTAACGTTGGACCTACACATGCAAAAGCTAATGACGTCAGTAAAGTCGAACCTACCTGTGCAAAAGCTGCTGATGTCTCTAGTACCCATTCACAAAAGGCATTGCTATCGTATCTGACAGTATTGTTCGGGTCAAAGTTCATAGAAGTAAAAGTTCCATCGAATCCAAAGTAGAACTTGTCATTGCCACATCCAGAATCTGAAAAAATGATGTTATGAATTAATATAGAAACACGAATTGCTCCAAAGTGTAGGGTCAAAGACTCGGTCTGACGACATTTTGTTCTGAGGTATTTTGTTCGAGACCAGGCTAAGGTAGAGATGAATTTTTTATGCACACTTTACTGACACATAGGCGCACAAGTTACAAAGAAAGTCTTGGGCATGTCAGCATGCTTGTTGAATTAAAGTCATTGTGATAATTAACAAGATTGCAGACAGTTTCATTGTGTTAAAGCTGTCCTGTTGACATCATTGACAGAGAACAAGACGGTTTATCCAGGGAAGAGAATCTCTCCACATCAGAAGACAAGGAGGCAACACCATGAACATGTATGGCGGCATACCAACTACAACATCTCTACGATCGCGTCATCGCAACTACAATGCTGTCTAGCGGTAAAATAGGAAACGGTCAGTTTGACAAAGCCTGTGGAATGTTACTTGTAAGTAATTAAAACCATTGGTTGTGTAACAAGAACTAATTATTACCGTATGCTTTACCGATCTGATGAACATAATTAAGGATATGTTGCTATTACATGTTTGAAGCAATGGGAACGGGACTACAGACTGTGTTGATAAAATACTGGTCAATTGCAAGACTCTGCCCAGTGGGAATTTGCCATCGCGTGGAAAAGTTAGGTCCTGTGTTCTCCCGGCGAGACCATACGTGCATGTAGGATGCCGGTAATTAGAACAAAATTGTACGTCTGAACACAAGTGCGATCAAGAATCACCTTTTGGGCTAGTTTTCAATCAGCACATATTTTGTTTTTTCAGTGTTTGATATTACTCCTGTACAATTTTTTAAAGAATCTGTTGTGTTGTTGAATAATTAATAGCTAGCCTCTTTAATGTATACATGTACATCCAAAATGAAAATCGACTGCATTTAAGACCTCCAATAGTTTTACATATAACTGTTGATCAACCCCATACGAACATTGTCCGGTAATGATAAAAGATCACTTCTTTTTGCAATGTTCATATTTATGTTAATTTAAAAAAAAAAGAAAAGAATTTTGAAAAGAATGATATATTAGTGTTACCTCCCTGGCCCAATACAGCAGTAGCCAGCGTTAGAATGGCGATAACGACATGCATGACTTGAAATCCTCGTACCAATATGTTGACAATCCTTGTGCAATGTCTCATAAAGCACCGACGTCTACGATGTCGACAACTATGAGAACCAATCAGGTTATTGAC
>NC_135558.1:885000-887500 GCF_964340395.1 Glandiceps talaboti | reverse complement strand
TATTATTATTATTATTATTATTATTATTGTTGTTGTTGTTGTTGTTGTTGTTGTTGTTGTTGATGATGATGGTGGTGATAATGATAATGATAATAATGATGATAACGATAGTAATTCAGAATTTAAGATCTTTATGATTGTACAGTTATTTTGACGTGCAACAGTCAGTCATATTTTGCAATATTCGCCTCCTGCCCACTTCAAGTGGCATTTACTTGAATGAATGTGACCTTATGTAGTGATGTTGGCAGTCTCCGACGTCTCATTGTATCATGGGGTACACCGTGTCATGCTAGAACTTTTACCATGGAAAGTTTGGATAGTTGGTTAAACAAACACGACGCAATAATAGTCTGGGTCAGTATTTTCGTACTACCTTAATGTTATCGAACTTTAAATGATTTTTACTTATCTCTGCCAACCTTTTTCTGGCGTGCCTTGCCTTGGTTTTTTTCTCAGTTGAATGTGAACTAGAAGTGGCTTTCCGATGTGGAGATGATGTAAATGGTTATTGTATTCCGATCGACGAACGTTGTGATGGCGTAGACGACTGTCCAGCTGGCGAAGATGAGGAAAATTGTCCCTGTAAGAAACTCTTGATTACATTTGACTCACTTCAAAAGTCACAACAAATTGTAGAACAACATTTTTCAAGTCAGACATTTCCATGATAAGGCCTAAACGAAAACATTTGTTTGGTTCCGATTACCCGACCCCACCCAGTCTTTCACGCCGACCCTAAACTTTCTTTTGTGTATTCAAGAAAAAATAATAAAATCACGAAGATTGTGAACTCTCGCAAGAAATAGTGTTTGCGGACACTGGCATCAACTTAAAAAGACACTATACCAGATTTAAACAGAATGCCTCTGTGAGGCAAAACCATAGATTTCATGGCCTACACACAGCGTTGGAATGCAAAATTCTGAATTATAGCTATTATACATGATGTACCACTTAATTGGAAAAGTAATTATATGAAACAGTATGAAATTTGAAGTTTGCATAGTTAACATATTGCCTGATTATCAAAAACTCATTAATTATGCAAACGAACAACTTAGCTTATAACTTAACTGTAAGCTACATCAAAATCATTAATTATGCAAATTATTCATTAAAACTGTAAGCTATTATATATGTGCTTTGTCATGGATAACGTATTTACCAAATTGTATTGAATTTGAAGTATGCATTTCAAAGATATAGTCTAATTACTAAAAACATTAATTATGTCGATGCAAATGACTAATTAATGTTCATTGGATGTTTTCCAAAACTAACCAGTTCTTGTTATTACCATATGGAAGATGTGTAGAAATTTTCATTAGAATTGATGCAGTAGTTTTTGAGATATCGTGACCACAGACAGACAGACAGACAGACAGACAGACAGACAGACAGACAGACAGAAGCATAACATTACACCCCCTTACGGGAAGTAAAAATCTACCTATCCCATCTATTCTAAAATTGAGCGTAATCGGAACCACACAATTTTTTTGTTAGGCCTAACACAGTAGTAACATTATAAGACAACATGGTTTATTTTATGGGAGTCCGATGTTTCTTACAAAATATGTCACTGGTGGTTGGTTTCTGTTGCTATCTAAGCCATGAGCTGTTGTTTCACTAAGATACATGCTAATTAAGTTATAACATTTTTTTTATTCATTCACTAATGAGTTAATATTTACAAAAACAACTTAACCATGTGGTAGTAAAAGATGATAATTCTCTACAAGCCTATGAATTTCCATACAGGATAGTCATTTACATACAATGCAAACCTAGGGTCATTGAAACAAGATCAATATCATCTTGTGACAGTGATCTTTGCTCTTTGTTCCTTTTTATGTCTTTTCACTTCTACCTGACCTACTTCAACTTTTACCTTCCGTACAAGTGTCTCTACTATGCTATCTGGAAATTCCCCTTCTCTCCCTGTCTGTCTGTCTGTCTGTCTGTCTGTCTGTCTGTCTGTCTGTCTGTCTGTCTGTCTGTCTGTCTGTCTGTCTGTCTGTCTGTCTGTCTGTCTGTATGTCTGTATGTCTGTCTGTCTGTCTGTCTGTCTGTCTGTCTGTCTGAACATCTTAGGATAATATACATCAGTTTTGCTCGATTTTTGTCCGACTTTTTTCTTATTCTACACAGCAAATTCTTTTTTTTGTGGAAGACCTCAAATTGAACCAAACGTTGGTGGTTCATCTCCTGGTATTGATATCGTAGGCGGCAATGAAGCCGTACCGGGAAGCTGGCCATGGCAGGTGAGGACACAGATTCTATTCTATTCTATTCTATTCTGTTCTGTTCTGTTCTGTTCTGTTCTGTTCTATTCTATTCTATTCTATTCTATTCTATTCTATTCTTTTCTGTTCTGTTCTGTTCTGTTCTGTTCTGTTCTATTGTGGTTCTGTTCTATTCTATTCGATTCGATTCCAAGGGACCGAGCAGAATTAACGGGTGAGGAAAAAATGGGGGGAGGGGAGGGGCTGAAAAA
>NC_135558.1:872500-882500 GCF_964340395.1 Glandiceps talaboti | reverse complement strand
GTTGAAATACGGGCAATGAAATCATCTAATAAAGGCTCAATTCTTGTACATTAAAAGTAGGACAATATCAGCCGTTCTCTGGAAATCACAGCCTAGTAATCACTGATAACCAGAAAATGGTTGGTTACGTAAGATAACAGGCTGGTTTGACCAAAACAATCGTTAAATTATACAGTTCTTTTCCCAGAAGCGAGAGTGAAAGGTATTAAATGAACTATCGAGATCAGGGAGCCTGATCACAAGGTTTCATGTTGAGATAGACACCAATTAACACTTTATTTAGTTAATGATACAAACAGTAACAGCATGCACACTACTACTATGGTCAGCAGCCAGTGAAAGTTAGTAGAATCTGTTAAAATTTTAAAGATATACTTACATACAGAGTTATTATGGAAAGCCCTGAAATTGAAGAAAACTATGCAGGATAACTGTTTCAGTACATTAACTTTATTTTAGGTACACATGTAATATGATGTGTCAAACATTAATATTCTATAAACTGCCCACTGCGCACCCTTCACTGTCACAAGCAATCATTGTTCCGAACTCCCTCATAATTGATATGCTAAGCTCGTTCGGTAAATGGGAAGTTATTGATACCAAGATTGATGAGCGAACAGTGATGGTAGATCATTGAACCTTTGATCTGGTTAATAACATTGTTATTCTTCCTGTGGGTGATACTTCCATGCTGTGCGGAGTGTGACTAATCCAATTCATTTATTTACTTTCCCTGTTTGTGACAAGTTCTGTTTGTAAGTGCTTGTCTGTCGCTGGTTGCATTGCCGGGGAAACATTGCATGTGTTATTGACAGGCATTAAACATATATATGAAACTAAAACAGCCATGCATGTTGGAAGATTTCACTATTAGTACGGAAGTTCTGGTGTTAAGCTTACATTGCAGAACAACGTCATTACACCTGCTTAGACGTTAAATTCCGAGGTTTTAAATCATAAAGCCTGATGCACGAAATACAAGAAATATTTCACATAATCATATATCGTGTATATGTCTAACTTGTAACAGAGGACGGTTCACCATCTGATGTTCTCCTCCAGGCCAATATCACAGTGTTTGATGATGAGTACTGCAATGATCCAGATCGACATAATGGTATAGTCACAGAGAGCTTAATGTGTGCTGGTACGCCAACCGATGATGATGCCTGTACGGTACGTAAGCATTCGGTTATAACTTTTCTAGGGACGGGCTAGTTTCATCGGCAGGTGGCGGGGACTGGGGTGTAGGTGGATATTTTCATTAATGAAAAAATGTCCGAAACCCTCTCTCCCTGTGAAACCAAACGTTGAAAAAGGGTGACCCATCAATCATTTTTAAATATACCATTTTTTATGCAAATTAGACTAATTAGTTCAGGTGGATTTCGCTGAAAAGCTAATCAAATCCATATCAATTACAGTATTAACGTAAAAAATGTCGACTTTCATCTCATTTGACAGACAGACATACATACATACATACATACATACATACATACATACATACATACATACATACATACATACATAGACACATACACACACGTACGTACGTACATACATACATACATACATACATACATACATACATACATACATACATACATACATACATACATACATACATACATACATAGACACATACACACACATACATACATACATACATACACACACATACATACAGACAGACAGACAGACAGACAGACAGACAGACAGACCCATAACATAGCCTCTCCGACTAAATGAGGCAAAGATACAGAAAGGGTCAGTCAGAAACATAACATAAACTCAAGCCCTAACTCAATAATGAAGGTAAAATAGTTCTGTTGAAATCATTTAGATCAATGTGTGTTTAAATGTATAGTTCCATCTCATTTGTTTTCCTTTAGAAAGAGAACATGCTAGTAATACTTTGAACGAATGTTTTACATATTCCTCTCTGTAATACGAAGGTTGATGATGGAGGTCCAATGGTATGGTACCGACCCGTACAGGATGAACAGGACCCGAACCCAGACGATGAGAGATGGTATCTGATGGGAGTCATTGGTGACCGTACATCGGCTGGCCATAAATGTGGCCTTCCAGATCTTCCCGGTTTGTATGGCAAAGTGTCAAGTGTCGTCGAATGGATTGAATACAATATGATTAATATGTAAAAATGAAGAGCCATCTGAGATGCTCTATAATCATTGCCAAATGTTACATTGCATATTGTTTAGATTTCTTCAACTTTCCCTTTCCTGAATCAGCTCAATGTAAAGTAGAAACTTTTAAAATAAATTCAGTGTCGAGATATACACCATATTAAATGTACAATGTCGTATTTGAATTATTTCGATTGGTTGATGGCACTCATAGATATGCATATAAGGTTACTACAACTATCACCCTAATTTCGACTGGTTGATGGCACTCATAGATATACACATAAGGTTACTAATACAACTATCACCCTAATTTCGACCGGTTGATGGCACTCATAGATATACAAATGTACATATAGGGTTACTAATACAACTGTCACTTTAATTTCGACTGGTTGATGGCACTCATAGATATACATATAGGGTTACTAATACAACTGTCACCTTAATTTCGACCGGTTGATGGCACTCATAGATATGCATATAGGGTTACTAATACAACTGTCACCTTAATTTCGACCGGTTGATGGCACTCATAGATATGCATATATGGTTACTACAACTGTCACCTTAATTTCGACCGGTTGATGGCACTCATAGATATACATATAGGGTTACTAATACAACTGTCACCTTAATTTCGACCGGTTGATGGCACTCATAGATATACATATAGGGTTACTAATACAACTGTCACCCTAATTTCGACTGGTTGATTGCACTCATAGATATACATATAAGGTTACTAATACAACTGTCACTTTAATTTCGACTGGTTGATGCGACTCATAGATATGCATATATGGTTACTACAACTGTCACCTTAATTTCGACTGGTTGATGGCACTCATAGATATACATATAGGGTTACTAATACAACTGTCACCCTAATTTCGACTGGTTGATGGCACTCATAGATATTCATATGGGTTACTAATACAACTGTCACTTTAATTTCGACTGGCTGATGGTACTCATAGATATACATATAAGGTTACTAATACAACTGTCACCCTAATTTCGACTGGTTGGTGGCACTCATAGATATTCATATAAGGTTACTAATACAACTGTCACCTTAATTTCAACTGATTGATGGCACTCATAGATATACACATAAGGTTACTAATACAACTGTCACGTTCTCCCCTAACCCAACACCTTACATACTGCAGTCCACTTCTTATTATTTTCTCTATTTGGTACTGTTCACTTTGTTTACCGAAAGTGGATGTGTTTAGTTTTATTTTGATTGGCGGGGAAAGAGGTTCGACACTTTCCTCGGACAACTTAAGGCTACACCACCGGCACCCTCAGAATCGAACACATTCTAAACTTACAGAGACTCGTTCTATATACATGACAAGTCGATTTTATTTTCATCCGAGGCATTATTATGAAAGTATGATAATAACAGTATTATCTTGATATTTGTTCAACCAGGAAAATGAATGATGCCCAGTTGGAGTTTGTGTTTGCACTGTCTTCATTAACAGAAAAATCGGCAATAAAGCTGTACAACAATTGATTTTACTGAAATCGATAAATTCTATGCTATTATAAGAGAAACAATCAACTCGAATTTGCAGTTGCTTAGACCCTGTTTTGCTATGAATTCGCAATATACTTGATTTGGTACAAGACACTTTAGGTAGGCAGTTGCTACGAGCTGAGTCTTGGTTGCCAGAGATTTTACTTTGATAAATTGCAGTTGCTAAGGCCCTGGCTGCTATGAATTCACAATATACTTGTCAACTTGATTTGGCATGACACTTTAGCTAGGCAGTTGCTACGAGAAGAGTCTTGGTTGCCAGCGATTTTACTTTGATGAATTGCAGTTGCTAAGACCACGGTTGCTATGAATTCACAATATACTTGATTGGCATAAGACACTTTAGCTAGGCAATTGCTACAAGCAAAGTCTTGGTTGTCAGGGACTTTACTTTGATAAATTGCAGTAGCTAGGCCCATGGTTGCTATGAATTCATAATATACTTAATTTGGCATGACACTTTAGCTTGACAGTTGCTACGAGCAAAGTTTTGGTTGCTAGGGATTTTACTTTGATAAATTGCATTAATATGTATGTTTGCTTAAAACTATGTAGATAATATAGGCATGGTCAGGGTTTCTATGAGTGTTTTTTGTGATTGAAATCTTTGTGCCCTTTGACAAACACTTTTAGACACCCATTCGATCCCCGGCAAATAGCATCCGTATTTTGATCAAAATAACAGTTATAGACCAATACCATAGATCTGATCATCTTGCATAATAGTATTTCTTGGCTGGTTGTGCACATATATAACAACTGTTTGTAATTCAGTCTTGCTTAAATATTTGTCTTTAACACAAACTGAGACATGAAACAACCGAGTTCCTATACTCCATACAGTTTCATACACATCATATCATGCACCAACACTCAAAGGTAGTATTTGTGTAAATTTTTATTTTCATGCATGTACTGTACATTGCAATTGCCTGAGTAAATATGACAATCTGCAAACCATCATAGCCATTTCAAAAGAATTTTAAAGATTTGTGTAACCCTGTAGTTCATCCTGTACATTACATTGTACAAAAATTTGAAAACTCCATTAAGGTTATTCACAAAATAAACTTGATTTTACATGTAAGGGGACAGCTAGTCAGATTTTGTTTTATCTTCCCCTTGCTCTATCACCAGAAGAGAGGGCCAAATTTCTTATTCCCACATTAGTGTTACATTAGTAAGGATGACATAGGATCATTCTTTTGTTCTGGACCAAGCTTGTCTAGAGTTCTGCCAAACAACTGTTTTTCACATCTCGATTTTAACCCTAATGTGAAGTGGGTCTTGAACCTTGGATGAAAATAACTAGTAGCATTTGTTGTAAAATTTGAATGCAGGGACCAGTCAAGACTCATTCTCACTTTGGGCGTGGAATGGCGAAATGGAAATCATTAGTTATTGGACAGCAAGTCAAAATAAAAGGGTCATGCTACAGAGCTGTACACAAGAAAGACATGTATATTACAAGTTTGGATGAATCACTTGTAGGAAAATCATAAATGACAGTTTTATATAACTTCTGGGAAAATCATAATAAATGGTTCTCGTCCATGAATTTTTAAATAGACAATAATACATATCAATGAATGAAAAAAGAAATTCACCCAGAAATTCACAGAAGGTGAAGTAATCATGGTAACACAAAGGTTAAAATTGGCACAAGAATATGGACTTTGACGTTTGCATTTGCTATAATGCTACTTTGTGGATACAAATACAAAAACAATATTTGACATATCTTATTCAGAATTGAAAATATACTTAAATTCATAATTTCAACTACACTCTACATTAAGTTATACATTTGTTGACTTGTTATTTTTGATGCTAAGGATCAGTACATGTTTTTCATCCACTTGAGATGCTTGTTTGATTTGGGTGTCTACATGTAGTGCATATTATGGTCTGTATTCTCACAAATTGTAGATAATGCATGTCAAGACTATTTGAAGATTATCTCTACATACATCACTTTTTTGTGGCTTTGTTCAAAACACCGCATATACTTCCTGAGATTGACTTTGAATGAATTTTTGTTCATTTGAAACTGTGGTCCTATCAATAGTTACAGGAGACTAGGTGGTCTTAATTGTTACAGGAGACTGTGTGGTCCTATCAATAGTTACAGGAGACTGGGTGGTCCTATCAATAGTTACAGGAAACTGGGTAGTCCTATCAATAGTTACAGTAGACTGGGTGGTCCTATCAATAGTTACAGTAGACTGGGTGGTCCTATCAATAGTTACAGGAGACTGGGTAGTCCTATCAATAGTTACAGTAGACTGGGTGGTCCTATCATTAGTTACAGGAGACTGGGTGGTCTTAATTGTTACAGGAGACTGTGTGGTCCTATCAATAGTTACAGGAGACTGGGTGGTCTTAATTGTTACAGGAGACTGGGTGGTCCTATCAATAGTTACAGGAGACTGGGTAGTCCTATCAATAGTTACAGGAGACTGGGTAGTCCTATCAATAGTTACAGGAGACTGGGTGGTCTTAATTGTTACAGGAGACTGGGTGGTCTTAATTGTTACAGGAGACTGGGTGGTCCTATCAATAGTTACAGGAGACTGGGTAGTCCTATCAATAGTTACAGGAGACTGGGTGGTCTTAATTGTTACAGGAGACTGGGTGGTCTTAATTGTTACAGGAGACTGGGTGGTCCTATCAATAGTTACAGGAGACTGGGTGGTCTTAATTGTTACAGGAGACTGGGTGGTCCTATCAATAGTTACAGGAGACTGGGTAGTCCTATCAATAGTTACAGGAGACTGGGTAGTCCTATCAATAGTTACAGTAGACTGGGTGGTCCTATCATTAGTTACAGGAGACTGGGTGGTCTTAATTGTTACAGGAGACTGTGTGGTCCTATCAATAGTTACAGGAGACTGGGTGGTCTTAATTGTTACAGGAGACTGTGAGGTCCTATCAATAGTTACAGTAGACTGGGTGGTCCTATCATTAGTTACAGTAGACTGGGTGGTCCTATCAATTGTAACAGGAGACTGGGTGGTCCTATCAATAGTTACAGGAGACTGGGTGGCCCTATCAATAGTTACAGGAGACTGGGTGGTCCTATCAATAGTTACAGTAGACTGGGTGGTCCTATCAATTGTTACAGGAGACTGAGTGGTTACAGATTACAAAATAGTCTGCGAATAAAACCTATGCTGTCTTAGCCTGCCTTCGCACTGGTAGAGTTTTGCATTCAAACCTAGAAATATATTACACTTTCACATAGCAACACCTGAAATCCACTCAGATACATCTAAGTCTACCATGCAATCTATCTCTTTGTGATTGACAGACATTGTCCACCAATAGAGATTATGCCCCACATCTCCACCCTCCTTGTTGATTCTGATCATGTGATGATGCCAATGACATCATCTGACATAGTTGGTAGATTTTAAACCAAATAACAAATTGCATCCATTTACTGGTTGATGTTTTCATTAAAGGACACTGCTACCTTATCATGTTTGCAAGGTTTGCTTGATTAAATGAATCAGTATCTGTCTCATAAATGATTTGGAATATGTTTGCTTGTTGGGCAAAAGCATCATCACTATGGTAACAGAACATGAGAAACAAGAAATCTAATAAAATCTTACAGTTTTCTAGACATTTCTTGAAAATGTGGATGAAATTTTCAAAACTTGGGAACTTGAGTACAAATCACTTACTTTCAAACCTAATCTACAACAATGCAACTTTTATTTTGCGCTTACAAGTTACAGAATAAAATTGATATCAGTTTACATGCTTATAGTAGTCATCAGAACAGGTACTGTTTTTAATTTGCATATAAAAAATTCTGACATTTAGCTATACAGTGAGTAATATTCAACTTTTGTGTAGTATCAATTTTGTCCAGTACATATTTTTTCACAAAATTTTGGCTAGATCAAATACTCTCTAAATACTATTTGGCAGGACTGTGACCATTAATACTAAATAATATGTTCTTTAGTAATTATACAATGATTGAAAAAAAAGTCTTAAACCTAGAATGCTTTGTATTCTACTGTTTAGTATATTGCCAGGGCAGTACAGGGTATTATAAAATGCATGTAAATGACTGAGATGTGTCTTTGGTGTGTAATTTTGTCCATAACTTGTGTGATGCGATGATGATGATGGTGGGGTTTCCATGTTGTGGCTACATAGATGCTAGTACATCTTATCATCAACTTTGTCCACACACTGCACAATATACATAATTCAAATTGTTTCACAGCATGCAGTAAACAGTCATTTTCAAATATGAATTCAGAATTTTTAAATGGAAATTTTCTTGATAGAGTTTGGCATTTTACAAGGAAAAGTATTCAGACATTTCAGCAAGAGATCAAGTTGACCCTCTTACTGCAAGTTTTAATTAAATAACTGAAAGTTGATTACATCACATCACATTTTTCAGCCTATTACAGGAAATATTAAATATATGATGAGACATACTGCAGGCAATGATGGCAGACACATGTGATTCAACACACTATCTCCATATATGAGCTGCCACCTTTAAGATCAGACCACTTGTGTTAACATAACTAGATAGATTACAGTACTGTATATCAAATTGCATGTATGTATTTTGGCGACTCAGTTTAGATGAAATTGGGTGCACTGCAAATTAGTTATAATGTGAGACCCTTCAGAGGAGAACACTCCTTCACAAATTTCAAAATATAACTCACTTAGGCCAAAGATTTTATATGAAATTGAATGAACTCAAATTGGAATTTTGATCACCATTTGAATAGTGTGTTCTCAGTAGTTGTATAACTCAATAGTATGCGCAAGGGATAGCCGCTGTTCTGTCACCATAAAGGCTTGATGACTTAAATGTTTAGAAGATACCGATATGTTACACCCTGTATGCCTGACTAACAATACCATATATGGTGGCACTGCCATGTGGAATTTCATGGCAATATTTTGAATGCTGGTATGGAGAACTTAATATCCTATTTATTAATGTTACCTTCTGTGTAATGTTTATATACAACTTCTCTTTTCAATAGCCTGTCATACTTCAACCTATAATTTCTGTACAATTTCTGTACAGATTCTATGAATGGAATAATATTCAAACAAGAGCAAAGCAAAGAAAACTAAACAAAATAAACAGGAGGGCAAAAAAAATGAAAACCCCAAAAGTCTGCGTGTGGTGCAAAACTAGCGAAAGATTCAAACCATTGTTCTACTGAATTACTATGGAAACAAATTAAAGCTGAAACTTCTTTTTTAAAAGAAGTATTTCTAGCTTAGAATGGGCATCTTTTTTATTAGTACATTTAACCTCATACCACTAACGTCTAGTAGTGGTGTGAGATTTAGCATAACAAGACACAAGACTTGACTTACGAGTCTATGTTGTGAAATTATGAAGTATGGGTATATGGTGTCACCTACAGGTTAATTGAATGAAGGAGACTGTCATCATCGTAATTTAACCACTAGCTTCTTTATGTCACCAGATAAATATGCCCTGACTTGCAATAGTGAAAAATATTCTCAATAGGTGAAAAAACTAACTATTGATCTATATGTAGTTGTAATTTCAAGTATCATAAAATGCTACAAAACCATTATATATGCTGAAATCAAAGCAATAGGTTTTGACTTCACTGTTTTTCATCTCTCCCCTTGAAGTCAGAGCTTTCAAAGATGTATATGTTAGCATGCCCCTATATGGTTAACCTGATTGGCTGCCATTGACAACTGGATGCCCAATTGAGTGCCCAGTTGTGTTTACTACTTTTAAAGACAACAACGGCTGATTCTGTGACACCCCTAAATGGCATTGGTTCACTTTTGCTATTGTATCAACATCTTTTATATTGAAGCACCTTTGTACTTCAAAGTTAACGTTGGTGTTGGAGGCAGCCATGTTGGAAAAACAGTTGACATGGCAGCTATAAAAGGATTGCTATGATTGGTCAATTTGTTGCTGAATAATGGCGATTGTAATGGGGGGGGGGGGCATGCTAACATATACAGCTTGAAAATGCTTCAATTTCATTGGGAGAGATGAAAAACAGTGAAATTGAAAGCCACTGATTATCTAAGAGGCCAATATACATGCTGAAATGACATGCTACAAAACCAATGTGTATACTGAAAATAAATCAAAATGAAAAGCACTGAAAGGGAGGTAATACAACAAACATCTGTGTGGGTTGGTTATACCAATATTGCCTATATACATTAAAGTAGTATACATTACTCTGACTGGATTGGTAAGTGTTGTTGTTGGATGACATCAACAAGTAGTATACATTAC